>NC_058416.1:51949118-51997521 GCF_002201575.2 Neomonachus schauinslandi
AAGAGCTGGTTCTTTGAAAGAATTAACAAGATTGATAAACCCCTGGCCAGACTTATCAAAAAGAAAAGAGAAATGACCCAAATCAACAAAATCATGAATGAAAGAGGAGAGATCACAACCAACACCAAAGAAATACAAACAATTATAAGAACATATTATGAGCAACTCTATGCCAGCAAATTAGATAACCTGGAAGAAATGGATGCATTCCTAGTGATGTATCAACTACCAAAACTGATCCAGGAAGAAATAGAAAACCTGAACAGACCTATAACCACTAAGGAAATTGAAGCAGTCATCAAAAATCTCCCAACAAACAAAAGCCCAGGGCCAGATGGCTTCCCAGGGGAATTCTACCAAACATTTCAAGAAGAATTAATACCTATTCTTCTGAAACTGTTCCAAAAAATAGAAATGGAAGGAAAACTTTCAAACTCGTTTTATGAGGTCACCATTACCTGGATGCCCAAACCAGACAAAGACCCCATCGGAAAGGAGAATTACAGACCAATTTCTTTGATGAACATGGATGCAAAAATTCTCACCAAGATACTAGCCAATAGGATCCAACAGTACATTAAAAGGATTATTCACCATGACCAAGTAGGATTTATCCCTGGGCTGCAAGGTTGGTTCAACATCCACAAATCAATCAACGTGATACAATACATTAACAAAAGAAAGAACAAGAATCATATGATCCTCTCAATAGATGCAGAAAAAGCATTTGACAAAGCACAGCATCCTTTCTTGATCAAAACTCTTCAGAGTATAGGCATAGAGGGTACATACCTCAATATCATAAAAGCCATCTATGAAAAACCTACAGTGAATATCATTCTAAATGGGGAAAAACTGAGAGCTTTCCCCCTAAGGTCAGGAATGCGGCAGGGATGTCCACTATCACCACTGCTATTCAACATAGTATTGGAAGTCCTAGCCACAGCAATCAGACAACAAAAAGAAATCAAAGGCATCCAAATTGGCAAAGAAGAAGTCAAACTCTCACTCTTTGCAGATGATATGATACTTTATGTGGAAAACCCAAAAGACTCCACCCCAAAACTGCTAGAACTCATACAGGAATTCAGTCAAGTGGCAGGATATAAAATCAATGCACAGAAGTCAGTGGCATTCCTATACACCAACAACAAGACAGAAGAAAGAGAAATTAAGGAGTCAATCCCATTTACAATTGCACCCAAAACCATAAGATACCGAGGAATAAATCTAACCAAAGAGGCAAAGGATCTGTACTCAGAAAACTATAAAATACTCATGAAAGAAATTGAGGAAGACACAAGAAATGGAAAATCATTCCATGCTCATGGATTGGAAGAACAACTATTGTGAAGATGTCAATGCTACCTAGAGCAATCTACACATTCAATGCAATCTCCATCAAAATACCATCCACTTTTTTCAAAGAAATGGAACAAATAATCCTAAAATTTGTATGGAACCAGAAAAGACCCCGCATAGCCAGAGGAATGTTGAAAAAGAAAAGCAAAGCTGGCGGCATCACAATTCCGGACTTCCAGCTCTATTACAAAGCTGTCATCATCAAGACAGCATGGTACTGGCACAAAAACAGACACATAGATCAATGGAACAGAATAGAGAGCCCAGAAATGGACCCTCAACTCTATGGTCAACTCATCTTTGACAAAGCAGGAAAGAATGTCCAATGGAAAAAAGACAGTCTCTTCAACTAATGGTGTTGGGAAAATTGGATAGCCCCATGCAGAAGAATGAAACTGGACCATTTCCTTACACCAACGCAGAAATAAACTCAAAATGGTTGAAAGACCTCAATGTGAGACAGGAGTCCATCAAAATCCTAAAGGAGAACACAGGCAGCAACCTCTTCAACCTCAACCGAAGCAACTTCTTCCTAGAAACATCGTCAAAGGCAAGGGAAGCAAGGGCAAAAATGAACTATTGGGACTTCATCAACATAAAAAGCTTTTGCAAAGCAAAGGAAACAGTCAACAAAATTAAAAGACAACCAACAGAATGGGAGAAGATATTTGCAAATGACATATCCGATAAAGGGCTAGTATCCAAAATCTATAAGGAACTCATCAAACTCAACACCCAAAGGACAAAGAATCCAATCAAGAAATGGGCAGAAGACATGAACAGACATTTTTCCAAAGAAGACATCCAAATGGCCAACAGACACATGAGAAATTGCTCAATATCGCTCGGCATCAGGGAAATCCAAATCAAAACCTCAATGAGATACCACCTCACACCAGTCAAAATGGCTAAAATTAACAAGTCAGGAAACGACAGATGTTGGTGGGGATGCGGAGAAAGGGGAACCCTCCTACACTGTTGGTGGGAATGCAAGCTGGTGCAGCCACTCTGGAAAACAGTATGGAGGTTCCCCAAAAAGTTGAAAATAGAGCTACCATATGATCCAGCAATTGCACTACTGGGTATTTACCCCAAAGATACAAAAGTAGGGATCCAAAAGGGTATGTGCACCCCGATGTTTATAGCAGCAATGTCCACAATAGCCAAACTGTGGAAAGAGCCAAGATGTCCATTGACAGATGAATGGATAAAGAAGAGGTGGTATATATATACAATGGAATATTATGCAGCCATCAAAAGGAATGAAATCTTGCCATTTGCAACGACGTGGATGGAACTGGAGGTATTATGTTGAGTGAAATAAGTCAAACAGAGAAAGACATGTATCATATGACCTCACTGATATGAGGAATTCTTAATTGTAGGAAACAAACTGAGGGTTGCTGGAGTGGGGTGTGGGGTGGGAGGGATGGGGTGACTGGGTGATAGATACTGGGGAGGGTATGTGCTCTGGTAAGCGCTGTGAATTGTGCAAGACTGTTGAATCTCAGATCTGTGCCTCTGAAACAAATAATGCAATATATGTTAAAAAAAAAAAAAAGAAGAAGAAGAAGAAGGTAGCAGGAGGGGAAGAATGAAGCGGGGGAAATCGGAGGGGTAGACGAACCATGAGAGATGATGGACTCTGAAAAACAAAGTGAGGGTTCTAGAGGGGAGGGGTGTGGGAGGATGGGTTAGCCTGGTGATGGGTATTGAGGAGGGCACGTTCTGCATGGAGCACTGGGTGTTATGCACAATGAATCATGGAACACTACATCTAAAACTAATGATGTAATGTATGGGGATTAACATAAGAATAAAAAAATTTTTAAAAAATAAATAAATAAATGAGAAAATAAATTCAGTAGGGAAGATGCTTTACAAATGCACACAGGAAATTCTTTTTAAAATGTTAATATTTTGTTCTAGTAAAGGTTTGAGTTTTCTATTGTGAGACTGCAAATAAATTATTTAATTTATACCTATATATACTCACTGAAATAAAGTATATTTGCACCAGATCTAAGATACACTACATGTTAAACATAGGAGTTTGAGAGAAAAGGAAAATGATAAGTAAGCAAAGATAATGAAAGACACTCTAACCTTTGATTGAGTCCTAGGGAAAAGCTTAAACACCCAAATAGGATTGGAGCTTGTTAATAAATAACATGTTCTTGATTGAACTTTACAAAATTGACATTTTTTTGTGGATCAAAAATCGTAAAATATTGGCAATTTCATATAGTTTCTCTTAATAAATATAGCCATATACTCACTGATTATTCAACAAGCATAACTGAACAACTATTAATAGAAAATACTAACAGAGGAATTCAACAGTTAAATTGATAAGACCATACAAAAAGGTTATCCCAACCCTCAAGAGAGCTGAGCAGTAAGTTCTTGTGAAGACAATATTTCTAAAGTAAATATTGGAAAATGATATAAAGTTTTTTCCCATCAATCCATTTGTTAATTAGATATTTCTCTAAATATAAAAAAAAAAATCACTTCCCAGACTTTAAGAGCTAATACATTTCTTACATAAAAATAAAACATATAATAATATGAGGTAGTAAGTGATGTTTAGGTTCAAAAAATAGCAACTATTAGGCTATCCTTTGGATAACATCAAGTTCCCAACCTCACTAGCGATCACTCAAAACTTTACTTTTTTATTAATCTAATGAGAATGAGAGATAAAATTATACTTTTTATTTTTAAATCTCTTCCTTTTTCCACAAGGAGTGGAATGATTGCCTCATTATCCAGTTCTACCTATCTGGCCCAACACACACACAGACACACACACACTTCAGGACAGTGTGATTCCTTTTACAAATTATGTTCACTGTGCCACGTTTCCATAGGTGAGCAAGTAAGATATATATTTTATCTACCCATTTCTAAATGACTGGATAGATATTTTTTATTGTGTCATTCATTTTCACAAGGGTTTTACCTTTTTTTTTTTAATTATTTGAGTATAGTTGACACATGATATTACATTAGTTTCAGGTATACAACTTAGTTATTTGACAAGTTTATATATTATGCTATGTTCACCACAAGTGTAGCTACCATCCATCCTGTTACATCACTATTACGATATCACTGACTGTATTCCTTATGCTATGCCTTTTATTCCCATGACTTACTCATTCCATAACTGGAAGCCTGTATCTACCTCTCCCCTTCACCCATTTTGTCCAACCTCCATAACCCCCTTTGTAACACTGACCTATCAATTATGTAGCCTAGTTTGGGAAATTTTTCAGATTTTGACCCACTAGAAATTAGGCTTAAATTTAATATGTATGCATATAATCAATATTGTACTATTTAGTTAGGGTACTTGGATATTACTGCCAAATTTCCTCTGCAGCTTCTCATATCACCTTATATTATCTGTTCACTCAATTGTATGATTTCTAAGCTGTATTTATTTGTATTTTTTAATCTAATTAATTAACATATAGCATATTATTAGTTTCAGAGGTATAGTTCAGTGATTCATCAGTCCTATAATACACAGTGCTCATTACATCACATGCCCTCCTTATGATATGAAGGTTCCATCACCCAGTTACCCCATCCCCCATTCCCCTCCCCTCCAGCAAGCCTGTTTGTTTCCTATGATTAAGAGTCTCTTATGGTTTGTCTCCCTCTCTGATTTCATCTTGTTTTATTTTTCCCTCCCTTCCCCTATGATCCTCCATTTTGTTTCTTAAATTCCACATATGAGAGAAATCATGTGGTATTTGTCTTTCTCTGACTGACTTATTTTGCTTAGCATAATACCTCTAGTTCCATCCACATCATTGCAAATGGCAAGATTTCATTTTTGGTGGCTGAGTAGTATTCCATTCCACACCTTCTTTATCCATCTGTCAATGGACATCTGGGCTCTTTCCCTAGTTTGGCTACTGTGGACATATTGGGGTGCAGGTGCCCCTTTGGATTACTACATTTATATCTTTGGAGTAAATACATAGTAGTGCAATTGCTGGGTCGTGGAGTAGCTCTATTTTCAACTTTTTACGGAATCTTTGTACTGTTTTCCGGAGTGGCTGCACCATCTAAGCTGGATTTAGATAAACTTCTTCTAAAAGATGGGTGGGAATAATCAAAAGAAAACATTTGCCATCTCTCTCTGTATCATATATGCTAGGGGGTTCTAAATATTTTAATATTTTAATATTAAAATAAAATATTATTTTAGCTTAAAATAAAAAATATTTTAAGAACTTATTAATTTTATCATTCTTAATTTTAAACATAAGAGCACCAGTATGGCCTTTGTATGAAATAAATTTCATGTCAAGATTTTTCTAACCAAGCAACAATTATAGAACTATTCCCCAAAAACAAAATTAGTAGCTGTAAAAAAAAAAAAAAAAAAAAAAAACTATTAAAATCTTTTTTAAGGCCCTAAAAATAATTTTTCAAGCATATTACAATCTTTTAAAAAGAAAATATGGATGGAACTTCCAGCTTTTTTTTTAAAGATTTTATTTATTTATTTGAGACAGAGAGAATGAGAGAGATAGAGCACATGAGAGGGGGGAGGGTCAGAGGGAGAAGCAGGCTCCCTGCCGAGCAGGGAGCCCGATGCGGGACTCGATCCAGGGACTCCAGGATCATGACCTGAGCTGAAAGCAGTCGCTTAACCAACTGAGCCACCCAGGCACCCAGAACTTCCAGCTTTAATAGTGTTAAGAGATCAGTGAATCCCTTCCACACACACAAAAAAATTATAATACAAACTGAACAAATACAAGAATGTCAGGTCTCTGAAAGTCAATCAAAGCTAAACAACAAATTGAGAAGATCTTACTCTTGAAAAACTACTCAAACTTTTTTTTAAGATTATTTATTTATTTATTTGACAGAGAGAGAGAGAGAGAGGACAAGTAGGCAGAGCAGCGGGCAGAGGGAGAGGCAGGCTTCCTGCTGAGCAAGAAGCCCAATGAGGGGCTCAATCCCAGGACCCTGGGATCATGACTTGAGCTGAAGGCAAATGCTTAACTGACTAAGCCACCCAGGCATCCCGAAAAACTACTCAAACTTCCATTAAGAACAGCCAAAGTCAGTGTCCTTCTTCCTGAGGTTGCTTTCATTCATCCTCTCAGCCCCCACCCAGGTCATTTGGCAAAAGCAATAGCTTTACCACTGTGGGACTGGCTTCAAAAAGCACGGCTTCACTGCCAGAGAGGATGTAGCATCAACGTGAGGGATAGGAAGAAAATCTGTAATTTTATCAACTATACATGGCAAAGCTGAAGGAAAACAAGCTAGGGAAACCTACAACTTTGCTAGCCTGAGGTTGCAGTCCTAGTTTGAACAAGCAGTGAATCAGAGATTTAACTGAGGGAACCTCAAATAAGAAAACCATAAAAAGGCAGCTGGGGAGATATCACAGATATAGGAAAGACCCAAGAAATATGGGCAGAAATTAAAAGCCAAAGGAGACTGAAGAACTAGATAAACTTTGAATATGCTCCCCAAGCCACAATCAGATTAGTCGACAGTCAGATTAGTCTAACCTTTATTGGTTAGAAATGTTTGGAGGTAATATTTTAATAGACTAAGTCATTGTATACCAAAGGTTACTGTAATAAATAAAAATGCATATTATAAACTCTAGAGCCAATATTTTAAAAATTTGAATATATACAGCTAAAAATCAACTGATAATGTATAATAAAGTCCTAAAAATTGTTTATTTAACACAAATAGAAGAGGGTGGAATGCTCCTAAATTCATTTTATGAGGCCAAAATTATCCTAATACCAAACCTAGACAAGCACATTACAAGAAAAGAAAATACAGGCTAATATTTCTTTTTTTAAATTTCTTTTTATTTATTTATTACTTTTTATTTGGAAGAGAGAGAGAGAGCAAGCAGGGGAGTAACAGAGGGAGAGGGAGAAGCAGGCTCCCCACCAAGCAGGAAGCCCAATGTGGGGCTTGATCCCAGGACCCCGGGATCACCACCTGAGCCAAAGGCAGACACTCAACCGACTGAGCCACCTAGGTGCCCCTACAGGCTAATATTTCTGATAAATATAGATTAAAAAAATCCACAACAAAATATTAGCAAGCCAAATTAACATACATTTTTAAAAATCATACACAATGATAAAGTGAGATTTATTCCAGGGATGCAACGGTAGTTCAACATCCACAAGTCAATCAATAGGATATAAAATGAAAGATAAAAAGATGATCTCAGTAGATGCAGAAAAAACACTTCACAAATTTCAACATGAAAAAACTCTCAACAAAGTGGGTATAGGAATGTACCTCAACACAACAAAGGTGAGAGTAATAAAGCAAGAAAAAGAGATTAGGCATCCAAATCAGAATGAAAGAAGTAAAACAGTCCCTATTTGCAGGCGACATTATATATAGAAAACCCTAAAGACTCCACCAAAAAACTGTTAGAACTAATAAATAAATTGAGTGAAATAGCAGGATATAAAATCAGTATACAAAAACCAGTTGCATTTCTATAGACTACTAACAAAATATCAAAAAAAATTTTAATCCCATTTACAATTGCATCAAAAAGAATAAACTATTTAGGAATACACTTGATCTTAGCCAAAAGGCCGAGAAGCAATAAAACTATTTAGGAATAAATTTAACCAAAAACATGAAAGACCTGTAACTGAAAACCTTAAGACATTGATGAAAAAAATTGAAGATGACATAAGTAAATGGAATGATATCCCATGTTCATGGATCGGAAGAATTAATATTGATAAAATGCCCATCTTACCCAAAGCAGTCTACAGATTCAATACATGCTTTATCCAAATTCCAATGGTATTTTTCACAGAAATAGAACAAATAATCCTAAAATTTGTATGGAAGCACAAAAGATACCACATAGCCAAACCAATCTAAAGAAAGAACAACATTAAAGGCATCATGTTTCCTGGTTGCAAACGATATTACAAAGCTATAGTAATCAAAACAGTATAGTACTGGCATAAAAACAGACATGTAGATCAATGGAACACTACAGAGAACCCAGAAAATAACCTACACATATGTGATCAATTAATTTACAACAAAGGAGCCAAGAATATAAATGTGGAAAGAACAGTCTCTTTAATAAATGGTGTTGGAAAAACTATATCCACATGCAAAAGAGTGAAACTGAACTAGCAAATTAAACCACACACACACAAAAATCAACTCAAAATAATTAAAGACTTGAATGTAAGACTGGAAATCATAAAACTCCTAGAAAAAAAATAGGAAGTAAGCTCCTTGACAATGATCTTGGCAATGAGTTTTTGGATTTGACACAAAAAGTAAAGGCTACAGAAGCAAAAATAAAAAACTAGAACTACATCAAAGTAAAGAGCTTCTTTACAGCAAAGGAAACCATTACGAAAATGAAAAGGCAGCCTACTGAATGGGAAAAAATATTTGCAAATCATATATCTAATCAGAGGTTAATAACCAAAATATATAAAGACCTCATACAACTCGGGCGCCTGGGTGGCTCAGTTGGTTAAGCGACTGCCTTCGGCTCAGGTCATGATCCTGGAGTCCCTGGATCGAGTCCCGCATCGGGCTCCCTGCTCGGCAGGGAGTCTGCTTCTCCCCCTGACCCTCCCCCCTCTCATGTGCTCTCTCTCATTCTCTCTCTCAAATAAAAAAAATCTTAAAAAAAAAAAAAAGACCTCATACAACTTAATAGAAAAAAAAAAACTCCAATTTAAAAAAAATGGGTAGAGGGTCTGAATACACATTTTCCCAATGAAGACATACAAATGGCCAATTGGTACATGAAAAGATGCTCAACATCACTAATCACTAATCATCAGGGAAATGCAGACCAGAACTGCAATGAGCTATCACTTCACACTTGTTAGAATGACTATTATCAAAAAGACAAGAAATAATAAGTATTGGCAAGGATGTGGAGAAAAGGGAACCCTCAAATCTCACTAGTAAGAATGCAATATGACACAGCTTCTTTTAGAAAACAGGTTGGTAGTTTCTTAAAAATGTGTTAAGCATAAGTGTGACAAATAACCCAACAATTCCACTCCTAGATATCCACCCAAAAGAAATAAAAACATTTGTCCAAAGACTTTTACATGAATATTCATAGCATAATTAGCTGTAAACATAGCCAAAACTGTAAACAAACCAAATGTCTATTAAGCACTGCATGAATAAATAAAATGGAATAGTATTCAGCAATAAAAAGTAGCAAACTACTGACACTATGCTTCAATACAGATGAACACTGAAAATATTATGCTTTGTAAAAGAAACCAGACCTAAAGACTACATGTTGTTTTATACCATTTATATCATAAATTTAATAATTTCATTAAAAAAAAAACAAAACTCAAGAGAGACCAAAAGCACATCAGTGGTTTCCTGGGTTGGGGGAATGGAAGCAGTGATTTCCTGCTTTGGAGATTGATTGCGAATGGGCACAATGGGCACTTTAGAAAGTATACCTCAATAGCTATATTAAAAAAATCTTTGCCTACTCAAAAAATCTACCATCAATAAAGAAGGAAAATTATTTCTATAAATTTGTTTAATATTATCACAAAATTACATTCAATATTTATTGAAGACCTATACAGAAATTTCTATACACTAATAATGAAGTAGAAGAAAGAGAAATTAAGAAAACAATCCCATTTAAAATTACACCAGAAATAAAAAAATACCTGGGAATAAACTAACTAAGGAGGTAAAAAACTTCCATACTCTGAAAACTATAAAACACTGATGAGAGAAACTGAAGATGACACAAACAAAGGGAAAGATATTCCATGCTCATGGACTGGAAAAACAAATATCATTAAAATGTCCGTACTACCCAAAACAATCTACAGATTTAATGCAATTCCTATCAAAATACCAACAGCATTTTCACAGAACTAGAACAAAGAATCTTAAAATTTGTATGGAACCACAAAAGACCCAAGTAGCCAGAGCAATCCTGAAAAAGAAAAACAAAGCTGGAGTATCATAATCCCAGATATCAGAATATACTATAAAGCTGTAGTAATCAAAACACCATATTACTGGCACAAAAACAGATACAGAGATCAACAGAACAGAATAGAGTCCACAAATAAACCCACAATTATAGGGTGGCAAAGGAAGCAAGAATATGCAATGAAACACAGTCTCTTCAACAAACGGTGCTGGGAAAACTGGACAACTACACACAAAATAATGAAACTGGACCATTTTCTTACACCATACACAAAAATAAATTCAAAATGGATTAAGGACCTAAATGTGAAAGCTGAAACCATAAAAATCACAGAAGAGAGCATAGGCAGTAATTTCTCTGACATCAACCATACCAACGTTTTTCTAGATCTGCCTCCTGAGGCAAAGGAAACAAAAGCAAAAATAAACTATTGGGACCATATCAAAATGAAAAGCTGATGCACAGCAAAGGAAACAATTAACAAAGCTAAAAGACAACCTACTGAATGGGGAAGATACTTGTAAATGAACATATCCAATAAAGGGTTAGTATCCAAAATATATAAAGAATTTATACAAACCAACACCCAAAAACCAAGTAATCCAATTAAAAATAGGCAGAAGAAATGAACAGACATTTCTCCAAAGAAGACATACAGATGGCCAACAGACACATGAAAAGACTCTCATCATCACTTATCATCAGGGAAATGCAAATCAAAACTACAATGTGAGGGGCACCTGGGTGGCGAAGTTGGGTTAGGCATCCAACTCTTGGTTTCAGCTAACGTCGTGATCCCAGGGTCATGAGATTGGGCCCCTTGTTGGGCTCCATGCTTAGCACAGAGTCTGCCTGAGTTTCTCTCTCCTTCTCCCTCTGCTTCTCCCACTTGTGTTCTCTCACTCTCTCTCTAAAATAAATAAACAAATCTTTTTTAAAAAACTACAATGTGATATCACCTCATACCTGTCAGAATGGCTAAAATAAAAAACACAAGAAACAAGTATTGGCAAGAATGTGGAGAAAAAGAAACCCTCTTGCACTGTTAGTGGGAATGTAAACTGGTACAGCCAACCTTGGAAAACAGTATGATATTCCTCAAAAAATTAAAAATAGAACTCCCATATGATCCAGTAATTCCACTACTGAGTATCTACCCAGTATATATCAAAGAATATAAAAACACTGATTTGCAAATATGTATGCACCCCTATGTTTATCACAGCATTATTTATAATAGCCAAACTATGCAAACAGCCCAAGTGTCCATCCATAGATGAATGGATAAAAAAGATGTGGTGTATATATACATACACACAATGGGAGTATTACTCAGCCATAAAAGAGAATGAAATCTTGCCATTTGCGACAACATGGATGCATCTGGAGAGTATGATGCTAAGTAAAATAAGTCAGTCAGAGAAAGACAAATACCATATGATTTCACTCATACCTGGAATTTAAGAAACAAAACAAAGAAAAAAGACACACCAAAATCTCTTTACTATAGAGAACAAACTGATGGTTGCCAGAGCGGAGGTGGGTGGGGGGATGGGGGAAATAGGTGAAAGGGATTAAGAGTACTTATCACGATGAGCACCAGATGATGTATGGAACTGCTGAATCACTATATTGTACACTTGAAACTAATATAACACTGTATATTAACTGTACTGGAATTAAAATCTAAAAAAATATTTATTGAAGACTATTATCAACCAGATATGTACTTTAGTAGCTATTCCAGGTAGGATGGTGGCTTTTACATATATAGTTTTACTCTTTTTTTCCTTCTGTAAGAACTAAAATGATTGATTGGTAAATTTAATTATTAAAATGATGTCATTTTCTTTACTATAATAGGCTGCCCATTTTTAAAGTTTTTTATATACTGAAATGCAGTTAAATACAAGTTGTTGAGTTTAATAGATGATTTAAAATAACTTAAACTAAGAATAGCTATTAAAATTATCAATGTATGTGTTTCACCTTTTATTGAAAGCAGTCAGAATCAAGTTAATCTGACTTAAATATGTCTTTGCATCCCTTCTCCTTGCCAAATGCACAGAAATGCTATTTCCTAGCAGCTAGAGAATGCACATTCCTGATCCCAACTAAATTGCCTAGTATGTGCTAGGCAGCCAAGAACTTTTTTTATGATTCACATTTATTTCTCTTCTAAATGCAAAGGAGAAATTGCTGCAGTTCAGAAAAGACACCTACACAGAGATGTCACTTAAGTAGAAAACATGGGACACAAACAGTTTTCCAGCATATTCAAATTCTCCCATCCCAAACCTTAGAGCCAGGTGAATACCATCCATTTCAAATGCATAGGGAAAGAGGCATTTCCTGGGAAATTAGCAATGTGTTTTTTTAAATGCAAGAAAACCCAGATAGATCAATATATTCTTATTATGTGTGTTATAAACTAATTTGGGGCTATATGCATAATATGTTCTGATAAAGATCCTAGTTACTTTTGTAGAATCAAACCAAAATGGAGTCACTTATGTCAGTGACAAAATGGAAATGGTCAATGCAGGCACATAAAGAAAACTTAACCAAAGTTATAGGAATTTACAGCTGTTCTCAGAAATCAGCAGAGGACACCAGCCAATACCCAAACACCAAGTCTGTTCACACCATTTCTGGATTTCCTGTTTCCCTAACTTAGCTACCCTGATCCAAATAGGGAAGAAGACTCTAAGCTTCAGCTGAAAAAGCCAAAGAATGTCTTGATTTACTCCATAAAAATCCCTTAGTATTGTAAGCAACTCAAAACTCATTGCTCCCACAGACTTGAATTTCTTGGCTTGGAGCTCAAAAGCCCTGCAATAAATTCATCTTTCTGCTTTGTTTTATTCAGTGCACAGAGTTTAGTTTTTGCCATTTCACACCCTCGACAGTATGAGATAGCTGTAGTCTGTGCTTAGTTTACATTACCACAAAGGGAGTTATTTCGTACAATAGAAATATAAAAGGAAAAGATAGGTAGGACTAAAATCTGGCTTTCACTGGGTCCTTTGGAGGAAATCATTTATAACTGACTTTCTCAAAATGATTGAGAAAGCTCTTTGACTTCATGGAAGAGAATACTCAGCTCCTAGAAAATAGTTGATGTAATATATCTTGTTTGGGAATTTAAAGATCAAAAATGAAAGGTATACGATGGTCATAAACAAGTCTCCCTAGTCATCACAATTATATTTCCCTTGTCCCCCTAAATACTTTGGGTTAATGACAATAAAACTTGGGATTATTTCTTTTACCCTACTAGTGAGTACCAGAGAGAAAGAAGCAAAATGTCATCCCAATGGCACCAGAAGAAAAGTGCACTCAATATCCACTACCACTTTGCTGCTTTAAGTTCTGTTGCCATTAATTTATTCCATTACTCCTTCTGACTGAACTTTACCATTCTCCACCCAAGTAGCAGTGTTAGAGCCATTTTAGGATGCTGCAATCCTAAGGTTGTTTGCTACCAGCGCATAACCTAGCCAACCCAAACTGACACACTCTCTCAGAGAAAAGATTATGTAATGTATTCTTTTTGCATGTGAAACTATTCTGAGGGACCTACACACAGAAAACTGTGAATACCTGCCAAGTCTGCCACATCTTCCAAATAAACTCTGGTGATCAATGGAGCAGTAAATGTCACAATTAAACCACCCTCTTTCCACCACCAGCATTATCATCCCCAACTCAGACAGTGAAAGGTTAGATTACTTCTTAAATATCCCCAAAAGCTCAACAAGGGACTTAAGATTTGGATTCAGCTCTCCTAATTTCTCCAAGAGCTACACCCATGCTAGCTGCTTTGTATCCCTTTGTAATAGTGCGCAATTCAAAATACGATTCACACTATTCTACTACCCTCCTCCTCAATCCTCAAACTTCTCTTCAATCAGTGAAAGCCTTTTCAAAAGTTTTTATCTTTTATTATTGCAATTTTATTTGAAAGAAAACGCCCCAAAATGTGGGAACATATTTTCTGAGTTTTGTGAGAGCTGCTTTGGACTTCATATAGCAAAAGTTTTCATCATTCTTACACACACACTTCCCCCAATTTAGTATACAATCAATTGGAATCCAAACTCTTAAACATGGAGTCAGCGACTGAAAAAAATAAAAGAATACAACAAAGAATTATGTCCTCATTTGTTCTCATATAGACAAATCTGTTCAATATGGAATATTTGGCATTTTTTTCATGGTTTTTGCCACTGTATGAATTTTAAGAGCTTTGTGCATTAATAATATAAAAAATCCTGTTTTCAATTTACTTCATAATTAAAATTCTCTTTTTACTTTTTTTCAAACCTACTTAAACCTAGCAAATGGAAAACTTTATACACTAAAGCTGAATGAAACCACTGCACTGAAGGTCACATTTAGAACTTTGAACCTGCAATTGTTGAATGTTTCTTTCACTCTGAAAATATTGTGAACAGATAGAAAAATCTCAACATTATCATTTGAATAACAATCATTATTCTACTTAGCAAATTTATGTAAATTTCTGTGGATTGGCAACCCAGGCCAACAGCTTTGCATAATTCAAGAATAAAAATTAAACCCCAACATTTCAGCATATTAGAGAGAAAGAGAATTTTAAAACTTCATGTAATATGTTTTAAGTTCAGAAAACTGTATATACAGAAACTGCAAAAACTCAGTGAATTTGAAATATCCATTTTTTTCTTAGAATTCACCACATTTCTTTGAGGATTTTATATTAAAGCATTACTTGCAGTCTTTTTATAAAATCTAGGAAAATCCTAATTCCAATTGGAAATAATTCTTCATTCCACTACCATTCAATTAAAAAGAAATGATGATGTAAAATTGTATTTGCTTTTATTTATATAAATCACAATGGTCCCAAGTAAGTTCTTACTCTTCTAAAATTTATATTAGATTTCACATATTGTTTTTCTTCTCTGATATTTCTATACTTATCTCATTAGCACATTATACCTTTTCCTTGCAGCTTAGTAATCTATAATTATCATAATTAGAAGAGGTTGGGTTTTTTTTAAAACCACCTCCTATTATACCTTGTAATCAATACATTTATTTCTCAAGTTCTTTTTAGCATTCCTTAACCAAGAACAATAAAAATGTTAAAATGAAATGATCCTCCTTTACTGATGCTGTGATAATCAGTTAATCCTCAGTTTGAATGTCACAAATGATCTTACATTCCACATACCTTGCATTTTGCAGTAAAGATCCAAGCTCAACATATTTTTTTCTATACTGAATTAAACTAGAAAGAAGTAGGAAATTCACTGGAACCCTGATTATTGGACATTAGCCATAACAAAATAGAGTCTCCATATAGTCAGGCTTCCTTTCTCAAGTTTTCCATTTTTCCACTTTCAGTCCTGCCTCCTGATTAATTACAACAGCCTAATAAAGAATAGCAGTTTTCGTTAAGTCTTATAGAACCAGGGAGTTCTAGAGAAAATAGTGTGATCCATATCTATAAGGGTTTTCTGATGATATCAAATATTGCCAAGTAATGGTACTAGATTAGTGCTACAACATAGAAATTATCAGTAAAAGCCATTAATAGATATCAAAATCTAAATCTAAGGTTTACTCATGTGTATGTATGTGTGTCTATATGTGATGTCTGTAGAGCGTCTGTGTGTCTGTACATGGTATCTGTGCATACATGCATATGTGATGTCTACAAGGGTGTATGGGTGCATGATATGTGTGTACATGGTATCTGTGTCTGTGTGGTGTGTGTGTGTGTGTAACAGGAGAGACATGCAGGGGAACAAAGAAACAGAAATGAGAGAGAAAAGAAGATGGATGGTAGTAAGCCAAAAACCATTTTCTTTCTTTCACAGCTGATCTCTCCCATGGGACCAGGGAGTATTTGAGGCTAGAAGGCATAGGAAAACAGACATTTCACAATCAGTCCAGGTTACCTAAGGTAGTGTTCTGATAATGAAGAAAGCTCCAGAACCCCAGTCTGGGGCAGCTTTCATATCCCCACTAAGACTGCACAGTCACAGATTATTTTTAGTGTTTTCATTTTTTTAATTTAATTTTGTGGTGATTTGTATACGAGAAGGTATATAAGACAGAAGGAAGGACTGGGGTCTTTAAAAGCCCAGAAACCCTGCTGAGTATAAACAAAATGAATTCTGCCAGTATGTTGTAGTTCCCAGTGACTATTAAAAAAAAAATCAGCAGCAAGAGCATACATTTCAGGAGACTGAGAAGCAGGTTTGCTACAGAACAGCCTTGATCAACTTTTAAATTAATATTTGATATGACAGGGAAGTGTCCTCTCCTCACCACCCCCATCTAAGGATTTATTAACAGCTCTCCCAAGAGACCAGCTGGAAGCACAGCCCAAAGGTATAGGAATTTTCCCTGGCTATTATCTATCAAAGCCTTTTCTTACAGCAGTAGCTATAAACTGGCAGATGTGGAGCAAAATAAATTCAATTCATATTTTTTCCCCGATCTCTATATCCCTCTAAGGAGAATATCCTGTGTGTCAATAAATCCAAGCTGCAAAATGTCCTATTGTTTCACCAGCCTCCAATGAACAAATCTGAATAGAGGAAAAAAAAAACAAATTTTGCCAACACTTAGCCTTGCACTGTCCCAGGGACCTGCCCTGCCAGACCTTCAGGGAGGACCATGACAGTGAATTTCCATCTTTGGGCTGAAACGTACTGAAGTACGTTAAGGGTGTTCAGAAGGTTCCACTCCTGTGCTCCATAGGTTGCTTGCACCAGCATCCACATCCCAAGCCAGGCTGCAGGGTGGGCTTTGCCACTCCTCAAACCTGAACCTACAGACCTGAATCTTCTTTCCCAAAAGCTCTGACTGCCTGACCAAAGATGACTTAGGTCCACTTGATATTTCCTTATGGAAACAAAATATAAAGAGGGAACACACCGGGGGAAAGTTGCGTAATTTGAAAGCTCATTTTGTTTCCTCGACCTTCTAAGTATGATCACCAAGAATGAGTTCTAGTTGGAAAATAATAACAAAGAAAATTTTATTGAAAATGTGGGTGGGCTGGGGAAGAGAGAAAGAGCTTAAGTCTAAAAGAAAAACTATATATAATCATCTCTTCAAATATGTCTATAAAAGATTACTAAACACAGATGTATAACCATGACCCTTTATTTTTTAATATTTAATGTTTAACACGCTCCATAAGCTTGATGTTGTAATTCGATATTTGAGGAAGGAATTACACTTGACAGTGTTCATAATATACAGATTAAATTATATTTTTACCAAATTATAACTGAAAACAGAAAAACCTTACTATGAAAAATTTAAGTTGCTAGAAGAAAAAAATTACACAGCAGCATGTATCACTGTACAATGTAGAGCCTTTAACAGAAATGAGATACAGAAAAAGTCTTCTAATGAGACAAAGTCATTTTTGAGGCAATAAAATGGGAATCTTCCAGAAGAGATATTCCTTATATAAGAAAGGAAATAAAGGACCAGACAGAAGGATGCCTGGGTGGCTCAGTCGGTTAAGCATCTACCTTCAGCTCAGGTCATGATCCTGGGGTCCTGGGATCGAGTCCCACATCCGGCTCCCTGCTCAGCGGAAAGCCTGCTTCTCCCTCTCCCTCTGCCTGCCCCTCTGCCTACTTGTGCTCTCTATCTCTCTGTCAAATAAATAAATAAAATCTTAAAAAAAAAAAGTTTCTTAAAAGACCAGATAGGACATAACAGAGAAGATGGAAAGATGCATAATTACAAAGCATAGCAAAAAGGTGGGTAAATGACTAAGAAAAAAAGGGGAAAGAAAATTGAAGTTGATGAAGAAATGAGAAAATAAAAACATTTTTTTAAGATTGTATTTATTTATTTTCAAGAGAGAGAGAGAGAGCACATGTGAGCAGGGGGCAGAGCAGAACAAGAGGGACAAGCAGACTCTGCACTGAGTGTGGAGCCCACGGCAGGGCCCAATCCACGACTCCAGCTGAAATCAAGAGTGGGATCCCCAACCACTGAACCACCCAGGTGCCTCAAGAACAAGAAGCACTTTTATGGAGCACCTGGGTGGCTCAGCAAGTTCAGCATCAGACTCTTGGTTTTGGCTCAGGTCGTAATCTCAGGGTCCTGGGATGGAGCCCAGCCTCAGGCTCCACACTCAACACAGAGTCTGCTTGAGATTCTCTTTCTCTCTCTCTCTCCCTCCCTCTGCCCCTCCCCCACCATGCATTCTCTCTCTAAAATAAATAAATAAATCTATAAATAAATAAATAAATAAATAAATAAATAAATAAATAAATAATAACTTTTATTATAAAGGAGAAAAAGAAAGGATGTTACCAAAAATTCAGAGAAACTAAATAAGTTAAAATTTACATGGAAGGATGGAAAGAGGGTCATGATTACTCTTAGTTAATTTTTCCTAATTACAATATCAAATGCCCCTTGGGAAAAATCTAGAAAATGCATCAAAATAAACAGAAGAATAAATGATATCCATAATCTCACAATCCAAAGTCAAATGTTATGAATATTCTAGTGCATTTCCTTCTATATTTTAAATGCATTTTATATAGTTGTGAAACTATCACATTTAAATGTATTCTACTTCTATCCCTTAACACGTTATTAAGATGCTATGCAAATATTTTTGTTATATAGTATTTATTATATCGATATGCCATAGTTTTTTCTATTTGGGGGTATTTATGTAGATTCCAGTTTTTCAGCACTATAAACTACAGTTCGAAAAGCATTTATGCATCAGTTTTTAAATCTATATTTGGGTTTTAACTTTTTGTATTGATAAGAACACTCAACCTGAGTACTGTCTATTCCTAACAAATTTTTAAGTGCATAATACGGTACTGTTCACTACAGGCACAATGTTGTACAGCAGATCTCTAGAACTTATTCATCTTGGATGACCCATTGAACAGCAACTCCACATTTCCTCCTCCCCTCAATCCTGGCAACCACTATTCTATTCTCTGTTTCCATCAATTTGACTATTCTAGATACCTCATACAAGTGGAATCATGTAGTATTTGACCTTCTGTGGCTGGCTTATAATTCACTCAGCATAATGTTCTCCAAGTTCATCCCTATTGTTACATATGGCAAGATTTCCTTCTTTTTTAAGTCTGGATTGTATGTATAATACCACATTTTCTTTATTAATTCATCCATCAATAGACATTTAAGTTTTTTCTTGGCTATTCTGAATAATGCTATGTTGAACATGGGAGTACATGTATCTCTTCAAAATAACTGGTTTCAATTCTTTTGTATTTATCCAGAAGTGGGATTGCTGGGTCATACGATAGTTCTACTTTTAATTTTTTCAGGACTGTCCATACTGTTTTCCATTGTGGCTTTACCAATTTAATTTCCCACCAACACTGTACAATGATTCAAGTTCCTTCACATCCTCAGTCACATTTATTATCTTTTGTTTTTTTGGTAATAGTCATCTTGACAGGTGGGAGGTGATATCTCATTGTGGTTTTCATTTCCATTTCCCTGATGACTAGTGATGTTGAGCATCTTTTCACATACATGTTAGCCAACTGTATGTCTTCTTTGAAGAAATGTCTGTTCAAGCACTTTGCCCATTTTTTAATTGGGTTATTTGCTGTTGTTTTCTTTCTTCTGCTGCAAGAGTTACTTATTTGTTTGGATATTAACCCCTTATCATCTACATGGTTTGTAAGTATTTTCTCCCATTCTTAGGTTACCTGTTCACTCTGTTGATTGTTTCCTTTACTGTGTAGAAGCTTTTTAGTTTAATGTTGTCCTGCTTGTTTATTTTTGCTTCTGTTGCTTGTGCTTTTGGTGTCATAAGTTTTTTTGTTTATACTGGATTTC
This sequence comes from Neomonachus schauinslandi, assembly GCF_002201575.2. Classification (NCBI taxonomy): domain Eukaryota; kingdom Metazoa; phylum Chordata; class Mammalia; order Carnivora; family Phocidae; genus Neomonachus; species Neomonachus schauinslandi. Next base: position 51,969,334 of record NC_058416.1, read on the forward strand.
CTTAAGCCATATTATCACTTAAAAGGCCCTCTTTGTTAAATCTCCTGTTGTATATGGCTAAGGTGCATAAGCTTCTAATTCAGACTCCCAGAGACAGTGACAAGCCTTCATACTAGCACCAATTATTATCATTTTTTAAATTGTAATAAGAATATAATACCTTTTTATTCTTGTTTCATTTCACATTTCTCTGACTACTAGAAAGCATAAATATTTTCTCTCCAGTTGTATTTCCTCATCCAGTCTCTTTCAGCACTGCTTAAGTGGTCTTTTTCGTTGCCAATTTATTTTAATAGAGTTGTTGCTTTACTTACTGATATCTATTTATTTTTTAATATAGTGAAAATAATAGCTCTTTGCCATATATACATATATACATAAGCCCACTGTTTTATCTAGTTTTTTGTCTTTTATTGTAGGGTTTTAATTTTTCTTAAAGGGTTTTCTTTTCTGGTAAAACCTATCAAATTTTCTGTGTGATTTCATCTATCGATTTAAGCCTAGAAAGTTCTTGCATATACAAATATCAGCTATTTCTATATGTATTCTTCTAACTTTTATAGTTTGACTCTTCAGGACATCTGAATTTCTTTAGAAAATATAAGATTTAAATTAAATTCATAAACTTTTCTAGCCAACTTTAGTTACTGAATATTTATAAATTATATATTCATGATGCCTGCTTATCATCTATTAAGTTTGGATATATATTAAAATCTGTTTCTGGCTTAACCTTTTCCATTGATCTGTCTATTTCTGGATCAGAAACACATTTTTTTAGTTACTATTATTTAATAATATATTCTATTATATGGCAATTATGGTAATTATACATAACTTTTACAAAAGTTTCCCTTCCATATCTTGCCAGTTTATTCTTCCATATAAACTTCAGAAAAATAGTGTCCTGCTCAAAAAAATAAATGTTAGTGTATTTAATTGAAAATGTATTAAATCTATAAATGAAATTAGGAAAAATTAATATCTTTATAATATTCATTCTTACTAATTCAGTTTCAATCAAATACAACTATATGTACTTTCTTCATATACTTTTCACATGTTTCTTGCTAAGGTTATTCATATTTTTTGTTATGAAGGTAATCGTTTTATTAATATATTTTTATAACTAATTACTGTTAGTGTAAAAGTCTTTATTTTTATGTATTTATTGATATCCAGTCTTCCCTAAACTCTAATTAATTATCATTGTTTAATTTGTACCCTTGGGTTTTATAACCATATAAGAAATTTGTAGGCAAAAAATGATATATCCTTTCCAGTTACATTATTTCTGATTCATTTTTTTGAAATCCTGGTTTTTACCATTGCATTGAAAGGGAAAACTCAAGATTACATCAACTGTGTAATGGAATTCCAAATGTTGCTAGTTAAAAAAAAAATTTTTTTATGAAAAACCTAACAGTTATAACAACTGGATTGGAGTTCAAACTAAAGCTAAATATCTAACTAGGAGAAAGATTTTCAGAAATCTCCCTTTTGGGGGGAGTAGGCAGGGGGTTCAGGGTGGTCTCACAAAATAGCCAGAAGAGAAATGAATTGAGGAGCACCTGCAAACAACTATTATTGCAAAATAATTACCCTACTTGAATAATTAAGACATCTAAAATTTCATCATTAGAGTATCCTAAGGATACTGCTTCCCATACCCTCTTTGAAAATGTAAAGACTCCTAGGAGAAGTAATAACACATGTCATTAGAGTCTGTGTGATTTATACGAACTGCCTTCCTCCTCAAGAGAAAAAACTGAACATGTGGGAAGCATTAGATCCCTGATGAAGATGGAGCCAAAAGGAGAATAAATGACACCAAAACCAGTTACACTTCAGCCAAGAGACAACTTTTCCTCTGGCCGACATTTTATTGATTCTCTTCCTAACCCATAATCTCCCTCTCCTCTCCTTTTCCATCACCACCACTCTTCCCTCAAAACACCTAGGCTCTGGTTTCATTTCTTCCAGGAACAGAAAGTACAGCTCCAAATGCCATCTAATCCCCAGGCTTTAATTTCCTATAAATAAATATTGGAACAAAATCATTATTTTGAAGTTTTATAATTATAAGTGTTCAGGGCTTATTGGTGTTTTTGATGGGAAAGGGTGAAATATTCTTTCCAAATTTTAATACTTTCTCTTTAGGACAAAGAAAAATACTAAGTGTTTCTAATCCAAAGCAAAAATTAAACTTCCTGAAAACTGACTTTTAACTACAAAATACTGATTTGTTGTTTTTAGACCATCAGACTTGAGAAACTAAATAAAATGTACATTGCTCTGTTTTAAAAATATTTTTTCAGGCTGGTTATCATGTGGCAGATTGAAGACACACATTTACCTCTTCTCCCTTGTAAATCCCCACTAACAAAACTGTAAAGGGTATTATTTTTCTTTAAAGGTATTATTTTAAAGGAAAGCATAAGCTTACAAGCACAAGGAGTCTTGGGGAAAAAATAATGGCAGGAGTTGGGGGAGAAAGGAATGAATAAGCAGAACAGAGAGGATATTTAGGGCAACAAAACTACCCTTATGATACTGTAATGGTGGATACATGTCATTATATATTTGTTCAAAACCACAGAATGTACAGCATCAAGAGTGAACCCTGATGTAAGCTATTGAATTGGGGTGATAAAGATGTGCCAATGTAGGTTCATCAATTGTAACCAAAGTAACACTCCAGTGAGGAATGTTGATAATGGAAGAGGCAGTGCATAAGTGGGGAGAGAGTCCTATACTTTCCACTCAATTTTTTTTTATTCTTATGTTAATCCCCATACATTACATCATTAGTTTTAGATGAAGTGTTCCATGATTCATTGTTTGTGCATAACACCCAGTGCTCCATGCAGAATGTACCCTCTTTAATACCCATCACCAGGCTAACCCATCCTCCCACCCCCCTCCCCTGTAGAACCCTCAGTTTGTTTTTCAGAGTCCATCGTCTCTCATGGTTCGTCTACCCCTCCGATTTCCCCTGCTTCATTCTTCCCCTCCTGCTACCTTCTTCTTCTTCTTTTTCTTTTTCTTAACATATATTGCATTATTTGTTTCAGAGGTACAGATCTGAGATTCAACAGTCTTGCACAATTCACAGCGCTTACCAGAGCACATACCCTCCCCAGTATCTATCACCCAGTCACCCCATCCCTCCCACCCCACCCGTCCACTCCAGCAACCCTCAGTTTGTTTCCTGAGATTAAGAATTCCTCATATCAGTGAGGTCATATGATACATGTCTTTCTCTGTTTGACTTATTTCACTCAACATAATACCCTCCAGTTCCATCCATGTCGTTGCAAAAGGCAAGATCTCATTCCTTTTGATGGCTGCATAATATTCCATTGTATATATATATACCACTTCTTCTTTATCCATTCATCTATCAATGGACATCTTGGCTCTTTCCACAGTTTGGCTATTGTGGACATTGCTGCTATAAACATCGGGGTGCACGTACCCCTTCGGATCCCTACTTTTGTATCTTTGGGGTAAATACCCAGTAGTGCAATTGCTGGATCATATGGTAGCTCTATTTTCAACTTTTTGAGGAACCTCCATACACTTTTCCAGAGTGGCTGCACCAGCTTGCATTCCCACCAACAGTGTAGGAGGGTTCCCCTTTCTCCGCATCCCCGCCAACATCTGTCGTTTCCTGACTTGTTAATTTTAGCCATTCTGACTGGTGTGAGGTGGTATCTCATTGAGGTTTTGATTTGGATTTCCCTGATGCCGAGCGATGTTGAGCACTTTTTCATGTGTCTGTTGGCCATTTGGATGTCTTCTTTGGAAAAATGTCTGTTCATGTCTTCTGCCCATTTCTTGATTGGATTCTTTGTCCTTTGGGTGTTGAGTTTGATGAGTTCCTTATAGATTTTGGATACTAGCCCTTTATCGGATATGTCATTTGCAAATATCTTCTCCCATTCTGTCGGTTGTCTTTTGGTTTTCTTGACTGTTTCCTTTGCTTTGCAAAAGCTTTTTATGTTGATGAAGTCCCAATAGTTCATTTTTGCCCTTGCTTCCCTTGCCTTTGGCGATGTTTCTAGGAAGAACTTGCTTCGGCTGAGGTCAAAGAGGTGGCTGCCTGTGTTCTCCTTTAGGATTTTGATGGACTCCTGTCTCACATTGAGGTCTTTCAACCATTTGGAGTCTATTTTTCTGTGTGGTGTAAGGAAATGGTTCAGTTTCATTCTTCTGCATGGGGCTATCCAATTTTCCCAACACCATTTGTTGAAGAGACTGTCTTTGTTCCATTGGACATTCTTTCCTGATTTGTCAAAGATGAGTTGACCATAGAGTTGAGGGTCCATTTCTGGGCCCTCTTCTGTTCCATTGATCTATGTGTCTGTTTTTGTGCCAGGACCATACTGTCTTGATGATGACAGCTTTGTAATAGAGCTGGAAGTCCCGAATTGTGATGCCGCCAGCTTTGCTTTTCTTTTTCAACATTCCTCTGGCTATGTGGGGTCTTTTCTGGTTCCATACAAATTTTAGGATTATTTGTTCCATTTCTTTGAAAAAGTGGATGGTATTTTGATGGGGATTGCATTGAATGTGTAGATTGCTCTAGGTAGCATTGACATCTTCACAATATTTGTTCTTCCAATCCATGAGCATGGAACGTTTTTCCATTTCTTTGTGTCTTCCTCAATTTCTTTCATGAGTATTTTATAGTTTTCTGAGTACAGATCCTTTGTCTCTTTGGTTAGATTTATTCCTAGGTATCTTATGGTTTTGGGTGCAATGGTAAATGGGATCGACTCCTTAATTTCTCTTTCTTCTGTCTTGTTGTTGGTGTATAGGAATGCCACTGACTTCTGTGCATTGATTTTATATCCTGCCCCTTTACTGAATTCCTGTATGAGTTCTAGCAGTTTTGGGGTGGAGTCTTTTGGGTTTTCCACATAAAGTATCATATCATCTGCAAAGAGTGAGAGTTTGACTTCTTCTTTGCTAATTTGGATGCCTTTGATTTCTTTTTGTTGTCTGATTGCTGTGGCTAGGACTTCCAATACTATGGTGAATAGCAGTGCTGAGAGTGGACATCCCTGCCGCGTTCCTGACCTAAGGGGGAAAGCTCTCAGTTTTTCCCCATTAAGAATGATATTCGCTGTAGGTTTTTCATAGATGGCTTTTATGATATTGAGGTATGTACCCTCGATCCCTATACTCTGAAGAGTTTTGATCAAGAAAGGATGCTGTACTTTGTCAAATGCTTTTTCTGCATCTATGGAGAGGATCATATGATTCTTGTTCTTTCTTTTGTTAATGTATTGTATCACATTGATTGATTTGTGGATGTTGAACCAACCTTGCAGCCCAGGGATAAATCCCACCTGGTCATGGTGAATAATCCTTTTAATGTACTGTTGGATCCTATTGGCTAGTATTTTGGTGAGAATTTTTGCATCCATGTTCATCAGGGACATTGGTCTGTAATTCTCCTTTTTGATGGGGTCTTTGTCTGGTTTTGGGATCAAGGTAATGGTGGCCTCATAAAATGAGTTTGGAAGTTTTCCTTCCATTTCTATTTTTTGGAACACTTTCAGAAGAATAGGTATTAATTCTTCTTGAAATGTTTGGTAGAATTCCCCTGGGAAGCCATCTGGCCCTGGGCTTTTGTTTTTTGGGAGATTTTTGATGACTGCTTCAATTTCCTTAGTGGTTATAGGTCTGTTCAGGTTTTCTATTTCTTCCTGGTTCAGTTTTGGTAGTTGGTACATCTCTAGGAATGCATCCATTTCTTCCAGGTTATCTAATTTGCTGGCATAGAGTTGCTCATAATATGTTCTTATAATTGTTTGTATTTCTTTGGTGTTGGTTGTGATCTCTCCTCTTTCGTTCATGATTTTGTTGATTTGGGTCATTTCTCTTCTCTTTTTGATAAGTCAGGCCAGGGGTTTATCAATCTTGTTAATTCTTTCAAAGAACCAGCTCCTAGTTTCATTGATCTGTTCTACTGTTCTTTTAGTTTCTATTTCATTGATTTCTGCTCTGATCTTTATGATTTCTCTTCTCCTGCTGGGTTTAGGCTTTATTTGCTGTTCTTTCTCCAGCTCCTTTAGGTGTAGGGTTAGGTTGTGTACATGAGACCTTTCTTGTTTCTTGAGAAAGGCTTGTATTGCTATATACTTTCCTCTTAGGACTGCCTTTGCTGCATCCCAAAGATTTTGAATAGTTGTGTTTTCATTTTCATTGGTTTCCATGTATTTTTTAAATTCTTCTTTAATTTCCTGGTTGACCCATTCATTCTTCAGTAGGATGCTCTTTAGCCTCCATGTATTTGAGTTCTTTCCGACTTTCCTCTTGTGATTGAGTTCTAGTTTCAAAGCATTGTGGTCTGAAAATAGGCAGGGAATGATCCCAATCTTTTGGTACCGGTTGAGACCTGATTTATGACCTAGGATGTGATCGATTCTGGAGAATGTTCCATGGGCACTAGAGAAGAATGTGTATTCCGTTGCTTTGGGGTGGAATGTTCTGAATATGTCTGTGAAGTCCATTTGGTCCAGTGTGTCATTTAAAGTCTTTATTTCCTTGTTGATCTTTTGTTTAGATGATCTGTCCATTTCAGTGAAGAGGGTGTTAAAGTCCCCCACTATTATTGTATTGTTGTCGATGTGTTTCTTTGCTTTTGTTATTAATTGCCTTATATAATTGGCTGCTCCCATGTTAGGGGCATAGATATTTACAATTGTTAGATCTTCTTGTTGGATAGATCCTTTAAGTAGGATATAATGTCCTTCCTCATCTCTTATTACAATCTAATTTGTCTGATATAAGGATTGCCACCCCAGCTTTCTTTTGGTGTCCATTAGCATGGTAAATGGTTTTCCACCCCCTCACTTTCAATCTGGGGGTGTCTTTGGTTCTAAAATGAGTCTCTTGCAGACAGCATATCAATGGGTCTTGTTTTTTAATCCAGTCTGATAGCCTGTGTCTTTTGATTGGGGCATTTAGCCCATTTACATTCAGGGTAACTATTGAAAGATAGGAATTTAGTGCCATTGTATTGCCTGTAAGGTGACTGTTACCGTATATTGTCTGTGTTCCTTTCTGGTCTATGTTGCTTTTAGGCTCTCTCTTTGCTTAGAGGACCCCTTTCAAGATTTCCTGTAGGGCTGGTTTTGTGTTTGCAAATTCCTTTAGTTTTTGTTTGTCCTGGAAGCTTTTTATCTCTCCTTCAATTTTCAATGACAGCCTAGCTGGATAGAGTATTCTTGGCTGCATATTTTTCTCATTTAGTGCTCTGAATATATCCTGCCAGTCCTTTCTGGCCTGCCAGGTCTCTGTGGATAGGTCTGTTGCCAATCTAATGTTTCTACCCTTGTAGGTTACATATCTCTTCTCCCGAGCTGCTTTCAGGATTTTCTCTTTGTCTATGAGACTCATAAGTTTTACTATTAGATGTCGGGGTGTTGACCTATTTTTATTGATTTTGAGAGGGGTTCTCTGTGCTTCCTGGATTTTGATGCCTGTTTTCTTCCCCAAATTAGGGAAGTTCTCTGCTATAATTTGCTCCATTATACCTTCTGCCCCTCTCTCTCTTTCTTCTTCTTCTGGGATCCCAATTATTCTAATGTTGTTTCATCTTATGGCATCGCTTATCTCTCAAATTCTGCCCTCATGATCCAGTTGTTGTTTATCTCTCTTTTTCTCAGCTTCTTTATTTTCCATCATTTCATCTTCTATATTACTGATTCTCTCTTCTGCCTCATTTATTCTAGCAGTTAGTGCCCCCATTTTTGACTGCACCTCATTAATAGCCTTTTTGATTTCTACTTGGTTGGATTTTAGTTCTTTTACTTCTCCAGAAAGGGTTTCTCTAATAACTTCCATATTTTTTTCAAGCCCAGCTAGTATCTTTAAAGTGATGATTCTGAACTCTAGATCTGACATCGTACTAATATCCGTATTGAGTAGGTCCCTGCAGTCGGTACTACCTCTTGTTCTTTTTGTTGAGGTGATTTTTTCCGTCTTGTCATTTTGTGCAGAGGAGAATAGATTAATGAGAGAACAAAATGCTAGCAGAGTAACAATGTCCCCAGAAAATATACTCTAAACAAATCAGAAAAGACCTGAAGCAGTGGGAAAAGAAAGGGAAAGAGAGAAAAAAGAGAAAGAAAAAAAAGAAAAAGAAAAAGATAAAGATAAAAACAAAAACAAACAAAACAACAACAACAACAAAAAAACCAGAATGTGATCAAATATGATCAGGCTGGTATATAGATCAGTGCCACACACTAGATTTGGGGTGTATTTTGGTCTTTTAGAAGAAAGTGCCTCCCAAAATTTTAAAGAAAGAAAAACTTATATATGTACAAAAATAAGGGTTGATATGATGAAGGGATGGAATATGAATGTAAAGATGGAAATTATAAAAATTTTTATAAAAGGAATTGATAAGAAGTTGTTTGAAAAAAGAAAGAAGAGGATTTAAAAAAAGAAAAAAGAAAAAAAAAAGGGAGAGAATGTGATCAGGCAGGGGAATAGAAAACACCATATACTAGAGATTTAGGGTATATTTTAATCTGTTAGAAGAAACTATCTCAAAATTTTAAAGAGAGAACAACTTATATATATATAAGCCAAAAATACGGGTAACTACTATGAAGGGATAGAATATGACTCTAACAATGAAAAATAAAAATGTTTTTTTAAAAAAAGGGATTGATAAGATGTTGGTTGAAAAAGGGAAAAAGAAAAATTCAAAAAGAAAAGAAAAGAAAAAAAGACAGTTAAAAAAATTAACTTTGAAAGACTAAAGAATCATGGTAAAAAAGCCATGAATTCTATGTGCAGTATTCCCCTAGCACTGGAGTTCTGCCATTCTCATTGATCGGTAAACTTGGTCTTGGCTGATTGTTCTCGCTGATCTTCTGGGGAGGGGCCTGTTGCCATGGTTTCCAAATGTCTCTGCCAGAGGCAGAATTGCCCCGCCCTTGCCCCCTCCCGGCTAAGTAATCTGCTCGGGTTTGCTCTCCGGGGCTTTTGTTCCCTGCGAGCTTTCCGTACAGCTTTGGAGGCAGAGAGTGAAAATGGCGGCCTCCCAATCTCCGCCCCGGAGGAGCCGAGAACTCGGGGCCCTGCTTCTCAGTGAGCCCCCAGAGAAAAGCCGTCAGTCACTCCCGTCTCCCCGGTCTCCAGCTGCACTCCGTGCTCACCCGGCCTGTGACCGCGCGTTTCTATCTCTGGCACCCGACCCCGGGTGGAATCTCCAAACCCAGCAGATCCCTGCGGTGCGCTCCCGCGCCACTCCTCCCGGGGGGAGGAAGGTGAGTCTCCCTGGATCTGCCGCTTGTTGGGTCCCTGCTGGAGGAGCAGGGGCCCGACTGTGCTGTGGATCACGGTTTATGGCAACCCCGAGCTGAGAGCCCGCGCCTGGGCTCTGCCTCTGCAGCCGGCTTCCCTGCTCCGTTACCTGGGAGCTCTGCCGCACTCAGGCACCCCCGGTCTTTCTGTGACCCCGAGGGTCCTGAGACCACACTGTCCCGGAGGGTTCCACCCCCCACTTAGCCACCAGAGTGACGTCCCTCGGCGGAGCAGACTTTTAAAAGTTCCGATTTTGTGCTCCGTGGTTCTATCACTTGCCAGAAGCGGCTGACGGAGGCCCCTCCCCCGCCGTCTATCCTCCCGAATATCACCTCGGATTCACTTCTCCGCACATCCTACCTTCCAGAAAGTGGTCGCTTTTCTGATGAGAGAGTTGTTGCTCTTCTTTTCTTCGATCTCCTTTTGAATTTGTAGGTGTTCAGAATGGTTTGATCCCTATCCAGCTGAATTCCTGAGAGGAGATGAAATCCAGGTCTCCTACTCCTCTGCCATCTTGCTCCACCCCCCCTTTCCACTCAATTTTGTTGTGAACCTAAAATTGCTCTAAAATTTAAAATCTAGGGCGCCTGGGTGGCTCAGTTGGTTAAGTGACTGCCTTCGGCTCAGGTCATGATCCTGGAGTCCCCGGATTGAGTCCCACATTGGGCTCCCTGCTCGGCAGGGGGTCTGCTTCTCCCTCTGCCCTCTTCCCTCTCGTGCTCTCTCTCATTCTCTCCCTCTCAAATAAATAAATAAAATCTTTTAAAAAATAAATAAATAAATAAATAAATAATAAAATTTAAAATCTATTTTTTTAATGGCAGCAACATTTGGGGAGATGCAAAGCATAAAGATGAATGGATATTTTTGCAGACTGGAAAAGGCTGAATCCTAACTTGTCAGTGGGAAAAACTAAGCAGAAACCTAATTTACAAACCAAATCTTCGCAGGTCTCAGAAATCAGCAGCTTTAGGAAATTCTGGTATTGAAAGTGGAGATGCAGCTAAAACTGAGAAGAATGTTGAAAGTTTAGTTAAGAAGGCCTAAATGAGATCCCCTACTTTGCTCAGCTGAGTGACTGACACTCCTTCACCCCAGTGAATGGGAAAATAGAGATCCTCTGGACTGGGACACCAAGCACAGTTGAAGTCAGGGGTACCATACTGATGGAGGATTGAAGGCATATCCTACTGAAGGAGACTGAATATTAAAACCCCAAACCTCTTCCGTGACTTGGATCACAGAACACTGGCAGGAGAGATCTTTATTTGCAGAATCTGACAAAAACACAAAAAAGAAAGTAAAGATATTGATATTTGAGTCTATCCTCCATGAAATAACCAAATCAGCTCAGCCTACTGTAAAGTCCATAGTCAATAAGCCCTGTACATGCAATCAGCTTCTTAGTGGACCACAGTTAAAATATTAATTCACAGCCAAGGACAATAGACATAGAAAGAAAGACACCATATTTGCAGAGAAAAACAAAACAAAGACAGATAAAGGAAATTGAAGGAAATAGAGGTCATTCAAGAAAAAGGCCATTTTCTTACATTGTATCATCAGTATTCTCCAAAAGAAATAAGATTTTGCATCAATAAAGCAAGAATACAATGCTACAGAGAAGAAACTTTCAGAAAACAAAAAAAGTGCTTTCACTTCTTAAAAATAGTCATAGAAATGAAAAACTCAATTTCTAGAATGACTCGATAATAAAAATTAAAATATCTCTCAGAAAGTAGAATCAAAAAGACAAAGGTGTGAAAAATAAGAAAGAAAAGATAAGAAAGTTAGAAGCTAAGTCCAAGAGGTCCAACATCATAATAAAAGAGTTCCAGAAAGAGAAAACAGAGAAAACGGAAAATTTTCCAAATCTGAAGGATACATTTTCACATTGAAAGAATCCATGAGAGCACAGAATAGTGGATAAAAATAGTCCTACTCTAAGGTACATCATCAGGAAATATCAGAATTGAGTCAGAGAGACTGCTCTTAGAACTTCCAGAAATAAAATGAATTTACACACAAAGGATCAAGAATCAAATTGGATCACACTTCTCAAAAGGTACACGGAAGCTGGAAAAAATGTCTTCAAAATTATGAGATAAATTATTTGTAATATAGAATTACATATCCAAACAAAATATCAATTAAAGATGGATCAAAAATCAAGGCATTTTTTAAAAGATTTTATTTATTTATTTGTCAGAGAGAAAAAGCACAAGCAGGGGGAGAGGCAGGCAGAGGGAGAAGCAGGCTCCCCGCTAAGCAAGGAGCCCAATGTGGACTCAATTCCAGGACCCTGGGATCATGACCTGAGCTGAAGGCAGACGCTTAACCGACTGAGCCACCCAGGCCTCCCTAGAATAAAGGCATTTTCAAACATATGTCAAAAATTGGTCTCCCAGTTACCTCCATTCAAAAGGCCACTGGATGAATAAACCAAGAAAGATGAAGACATGGACCTTGGGAAAAGTGATCCAATTAACAAAGACTGGAAAGAATCTCCCATAATGAGAGATATGAGCAAGTTATCAGCTATGCAGAAGTTCTAAAGAGGAACCAGTCTAGATAACAGCAAGTTAAAAGCTCCAGTTGGGAAGGATTTGGGATAGAAGATAGTGTAGGAAGCACCAGGGATCCAGCTCCCCATCTAGATAAAAATTCTACTGTCAGAATCTATGTGATGTAACTATTTTGGAACTCTGGAGTCTAATGAAGGCTTGCCACTTCCAGGCAAAGGTTGGGACTGTAAATTGTAGTTAACTTCAGCCAATTTCAGCTCTTAGCACTGCAGCAGCTACCCATTCCCCATCGTTCAGTTCCATGGCAGGTAGTTGTGCACGTGCTCCTGGAGCAGCTTGCACAACAACTTGTGGGAGACAGGATGGGCAATAAGGACTCTGTCCTCCAAATAGTAGGAATCTCTATTCATTACTACTGATTCTACAGAAATAAAAAGAATTAGAGTACTATGAACAGTTGTACATCAACCAACTGGATAACCTAGATGAAATGAAGAAATTCTTAGAAACACAAAATATATCGAGACTAAATCACAAAGATAGAAAAACAATAGAGAGATTAAAAGACAGAATCAATAATCGAAAATCTCCTGACAAAGAACCCTGGATGAGATGGATTCACTGGTGAACTCTACCACACATTGAATTAGCTAACACCATTGATGAACTAACACCAAACCTTCTGTTGCAAAAAATTGAAGAGACCGGAACACTTCCTAACTCATTTTATGAGGCCAGCATTACTCTCATAACAAAGTCAAGGACACTACAAGAAAAGAAAACTACAGACCAATATCTTTTATGAATGTTGATACAAAACTCCTCAACAAAATACTAGTAAACTGAATTCACTAGTATATTAGAAAGATTATACACCATGACCAAGTGGGATTTATTCCTGGAATGCAAGGAAAATTCAACATGAAAACTGATAGGTATAGGGATGCCTGGGTGGCTCAGTTGGTTAAGTGTCTGCCTTCAGCTCAGGTCATGATCCCAGGGACCTGGGTTTGAGTCCTGCATCAGACTCCTTGCTCAGTGGGGACCCTGCTTCTCCCTCTGCTTGCTGCTACCCTACTTGTGCTCTCTCTCTCTCTGACAAATAAATAAATTAATATTCTTTAAAAAAAAAAAAAAAGATTCACAGACTTAAAAAAATGATCAGTATAAACACACCACATTAACAGAATGACGGAAAAACCTCATGATCAGAAAAAGTATTTGATAAAATTCAGCACCCTCTCAAGATAAAAAAAAACTCAACACACTAATAATAGAAGTAAACTACCTCAAGATAACAAAACATAATAAAAGCCATATATGAGAAATCCATAGCAAACATCATATTCAATGGTAAAAGACTGAAAGCTTTTCCTCTAAGATCAGAAACAAAGCCAGAAGGCCCACTTTCACCACCTCAAGCCACAGCAATTAGGCAAAAAAGAAATAAAAGGCATTCAAATTGATAATGAAGAAGTAAAAGTAAGATGATATGATCTTACATACAGAAAACACTAAAGATTCCACACACCAGAAAAATTGCTAGAATAATCAAATTCAGCAAAGTAGCAGGATATAAAGGCAACCCGCAAAAACTAGTTGCATTTCTACACAATAAACAATGAACAATATGGAAAAGAAATTAAGCAATCCTTTTACAATAGCATTAAAAATAATAAGATATTGGGGCTCCTGGGTGGTGCAGTCAGTTAAGCATCTGCCTTCGGCTCAGGTCATGATCCTGAGGTCCTGGGATCAAGCCCCATGTGGGGCAACCTGCTCAACAGAGTCTGCTTCTCTCTCTCCCTCTGCCCCCCTTTTGCTTGTGATTCCTCTCTCTCTCTCTCTCAAATAAGTCAATAAAATCTTTAAAAAAAAAAAAAAAAAAAAAAATACTAGAGGTAAGGCGGCAAGTGGGGCAGGTGCAGTTGGTAACCACAAGGCACAAGTGTCCCCCTTGTCTCCTTTAGTGTGACCCACCAGCTTGACAGCAAATCTCTGAGTAACCAAGAAAACTTGAAACTGTTTGGGAAATGCAACAATCCCAATGGCCATGGGCATAATTATAAAGTTGTGGTAATAGTACATGGAGAGAATGATCCTGTTACAGGAATGGTTATGAATTTGACTGACCTCAAAGAGTATATGGAGGCAATGAAGAAGCCCCTTGATCATAAGAATCTGGATTTGGATGTGCCATACTTTGCAGATGCTGTAAGCACAACAGAAAAATGTAGCTGTATATATCTGGGAAAACCACCAGAAATTTCTTCCTTTAGGAGTTCTTTATAAAGTAAAACTATATAAGACTGACAATATATTGTAGTATATAAAGGAGAATAGCTTTTAGAGGTTAATACTATAGCAAGATTAATTTGTTTCCCTATTTGAAAAAGGTTTTTATCCCCTTGGACTAGTAAGAAGTTATTACATAATTGTCATAACTCTACATTGTTTTCTGGAGTGCCTGATTTATTGAAATTATTGTGTGTAAGACCTGTTGTGAATTCAAACTTATTTTAAAACCAAACTTGTAAAACAAACAAACAAAAAAAAGGATTAAACACTTTGAAATTAACCAAGGATGTAAAAGACTTTTACTATAGAACATTGTTGAAAGATATTAAAGGAGACATAAGTAAATGGAAATGTATCCTATGTTCATGGATTAGAAGACTTAATATTGTTAGGATGTCAATACTACCCAAAGCAACCTACAGATTTAGAATGATCCCTATCAAAATCCCAATGATGTTTTTTGCAAAAATAGAAAAATCCATCATAAAAATAATATGGAATCTCAGAGGACCCCAAGCAGCTAAAATAATCTTGAAAAAGAACAAAGCTGGAGGACTCATACTTCCTGATTTAAAAACTTACCACAAAGCTATACTAACTAATACAGTATGGTCCTGGCATAAAGACAGATGTTTAGACCAATGGAATAGACTAGAGTCCAGAAATAAATCTTGCCATATGTAGTCAAATGATTCTTGACAAGAGTGTCAAGGACATTCAATAGGGAAAGGACAGTCTTTTCAACAAAATGTGCTGGGAAAAGTGGATATCCATATGCAAAAGAATGAAGTTGGACACTACCTAACACCATATACAAAAATTAATTCAAAATGGGCCAAAGAGCTAAATGGGCCAAAAACCTAAACCTATAAAATTCGTAGAAGAAAACATAGGGCAAAAGCTTCACAACACTAGACTTAGCATAAATTCTTGGATGATACCAAAGATGTGAGCAAAAAAAGAAAAAATAGTCAAATTGGGCTTTGTGAAAGTTTTAAATTTTGGGCTCCTGGGTGGCTCAGTCATTAAGCGTCTGCTTTCGGCCCAGGTCATGGTCCCAGGGTCCTGGGATCGAGCCCCACATCGGGCTCCCTCCTCAGCGGGAAGCCTGCTTCTCCCTCTCCCACTCCCCCTGCTTCTGTTCCCTCTCGCCATCTCTCCCTGTCAAATAAATAAAATCTTAAAAAAAAAAAGTTTTAAATTTTATGCATCATAGATTAAAAAGGATTAAAAGTACACTTACCTTCATGAGCACTGAGAAATGTACAGAATTGTTGAATCATTATATTGTACACCTGAAACTAATATAATGTTGTATGTTAATTATACCAGAATTTAAAATTTTTTTTAATTTAAAAAAAAAAATCTCTAGGTGTGAGACTCCAGTCTCCTAATGTGCAGCCAAGTTTGAGAATCTGTACCCACAGACCTATTGTTCTCAAATGAGATATGCATCAGAATCAAGTGAGAAGATACTACAGAATATAGAGCCCCAAATTCATTTAACCAAGGATAGGACTTGGGCTTTGCATTTTTAAGTAGTTCCTCAGGGAATATCTGCTATCTAACAAAGTTTGAGAACCACTCCACAGACCATGCACACACACAAAAAAAGCATCAAAAGGCAACAGAGTAAATCTATTAACAGAATAAATAGGAAACTCAAAGAATGGGAGAAAATATTTGCAGATGATATATTTGAGAAGGGATTAATATCTAGCATATATAGAAATTCTTAAAACTCAACAACAATAAAACAAACAGCCTAACTCCAAAATGGGCAAAAAACTTTAATGGGCATTTCTTCAAAAAAGATATATAAATGTTATGTAAAGAAGTACATGAAAAGATGCTCAACAACACTAATTATTTGAGAAATGCAAATCAAAACCACAATGAGATACCATCTCACACCCATTAAGATGGCCATCATCATAAATCAATCAATCAATCAGAAAATAACAAGTCTGGAGAGGATGTGGAGAAACTGGAACAACTGTACACTATTGGTGGGAATGTAAAATGGTACAGCCACTGTGGAAAACAGTATGGGAGTTCCTCAACACTTTTTAAATAGAATTACCATATGATCCAGCAATTCAGTTTATGGGTATATACCCAAAAGAACTTAAGGTAGATTTTCAATAATATATTTGTACACTCATGTTCACAGCAGCATTATTCACAATAGCTAAAATGTGGAAGCAACCCATGTGTCCATCAATGGATGAATGGATAAGCAAAATGTGATACATACATATAATGGAATATCATTCAGACTTTTTAAAAAAAGGAAACTCTGACATATGGTACAACATGAATGAACCTTGATGATATTATGCTAAGTGAAATAAGCCAATCACAAAAAACAAATACTGTATGATTCCACTTATGTAAAGCACTTAGATTAGTCAAAATTATTGATAGAGAAAGCAGAATGGTGGTTGCCAGGGGCTAGAGGCAGGCAGGAATGGGGAGTCGTTGTTTAATAGGAATAGAGTTTCAGTTTTTACACAATGAAAAGAGTTCTGGAGATGGATGATATTGATGGTTGCACAATATGAACATACTTAATACTACCAATCTGTACACTTAAAAACAGTTAAGATGATAAATTCCATGTTATGTTTATTTTACCATAATTTTAACAATTGAAGAAAAAAAAGCTCCAGTAGGAATGTCTCCAAAAGATGAAAAAGATATATTACCTGAAAATTTTGATAAATTAAAAAGAGATTTAAACTTCCAAGGGATAAATTAAGGATAAGAGATAAGTACAGAGAAAACAAAGCAAATGCAAACCCAGACAATTATTAATTCCAGCAAAACAAATTTTAAAATCTGTGCAAGTAAAGAAAATAATCACTGTATACTACATGACTAAACTAGGCCCACCTCTTACATTTGGGGAAGGGGACAGGGGAAAGATAAATGAAGGTCCATACATCATATAACTGTACATTTTTAAAATGTAAATCAAACTAAAAAAGTATTAAATAAAATACATCTTATCCTCCTACCTTAAGTAAATAACCTAGAAGGCCAGGATTGAATTTAAAATCCTCATACTTCTAAGAGTTCCACATCAGAGCTTAGCAGTAAATGGAGAGCTAGCTACTGACCTCAAACCAAGAGCCTACCCCCTTCTATTCCAGCCTCAAGGTCCAGGCCACACACTGAGGAAATTTATGGGCATATGTTTAAACATCAACCCATGTATCCAAGCTCTGATCATATCCTCACAAACACTCTCCCCTTAGATGCATACATGGGTAGCAACATCCACCTTCAGCAGGACACATGAGGATAGGGCCTGCACAGGTTTTAGAAGCAGCTTCAGGGTCATTTGGGCAGGGAATTCAGGGACCAAGAGTAAGATCTGGAAAGGGAGTTCCTTTGGTCCTCTGAATTCCTCTCCCAGGGAGAAAGGCCAGAGCAAAAACTTCTAAAGTCTGGCTCACAAGACACGGGTCCCTTTGCAAGTGTCTAAGAGTAGTACTGGGCTCATCTGAAAATGGCATTTATATAATCATGTTAACACAAATAAGTATTAATATAAAAATCTTAACATATGGAATTTTCAGGAGGATGAGGGGGATAGAAAACATGCAGTACAGTGCTTGGTAACAAGTGGGAAATGATTAAAGAAAGATAAAGCCTAATCTTTCATGGTAGGAAGTCAATAGATGATGCCTAAAAGTAAAAAAACCTAAAGGTTGCCATACAATTGTGTTATTTTGAGATATGAAGGAAACTGAAAAAAGAAATAGCTAAAAAGCACCGAGCTCTAGGAAACAGAAAAGGAGGGAGAACAGAGTTGTAGGGAGTATTATTTTTCATTAAAAGCATGGAGCTATTTGACAACTGTGCACATATTAACTTTGATACTAAAAAAAGAATATAGTGCAAAGAAAAATTTTTCAAATGTATTTTTCAACTTAATATGAGCTCTGCAAAGCTTTTCATAACCCGGTCCTTACAGAATAACAAAAATGTAAGAAGCAAAGGATTAGGGGAGAATATTAACATTTAATATGTAAGATGAACACTGGTAATAGGAAAGTGTTTCAGATTAACTAACATTCTTTTAGGCTTTTGAGGGCACTACATATTTAAATTAATTCATTTACTGAATTAATTGAGGTATTTATTGAACATCTATGTGACAGGCATTGGGCTAGAAGCTGGTGATAGAGAAGTGAAACAAAATTTTTAAAAGACATATTTTCTGCCCTTACAGAGCTTAATATTCAGTCCAGGTGACACTGCAGAATCAAATATTCATTAATGAATATAAAATATCAACTGTGAAACTTGCTATGAAGCAAAGTTCTTGGTGCTATGAGTGTGTAGAACAGATAAACCTGATTCAGTGAAAAGAAAGGGAAAGTTTTCCCCAGAAATAACATATGAGCAAAGATCTCAAGAATGATTAGGTAATAAATGACCCTTCACAGGAGTCCCATTTCCCCCTCTCCCCCCCACCCCCCACCCCCCGTGAAGTGCCTGCCTTCCTCAGTGCTAGGCAGGGAGCAGCCCTAAGAAAAGGTCTCAGTTCAAACTTAGCAGCTGAGGCCCTAGGTCAGTTACAAGCCCTGTAGTTGGAGATCTGTGAGGTGCGTTACCATGGTTGCCAAAGTCTTGAAGGAGGTACAGGGAGAGAGAAGGGGACACAGCAAATCTTCATTTTGTAAAAACCACCAGGCTGCAACATGGAAAATGAATTGATGGGGGAAAAGAGTAGATGCAAGGAGACCATGCAGTAAGTCAATCAAAGATAAAAAGAGATTAAGTGTATACAAATAAATGAGTACTTTAAATAAGTAATTAATGTACTGCAGGGTATTTTTTCTTACCCCTGATTAAAACCCTTTAACAGTCAGAATTTTCAAGTTACCTTAAAATACAGGATCTTTGAAAGGCATTTAACTCCTAAACCCATTAAGAGATTCTCTTGTTATTGAACAATATTTAACAATATTTATTACCCAAACCATGTAAGTTCAATCATCAGAAATAGGTAATAACAATTGGGGCACCTGGGGGGCTCAGTCAGTTAAGCATCCAACTCTTGGTTTTGGCTCAGGTCATGATCTCAG
Organism: Neomonachus schauinslandi; assembly: GCF_002201575.2. Lineage (NCBI taxonomy): Eukaryota > Metazoa > Chordata > Mammalia > Carnivora > Phocidae > Neomonachus > Neomonachus schauinslandi. Next base: position 51,988,589 of record NC_058416.1, read on the forward strand.
GGTCCTAAGATCCAGCCCCACGTCAGGCTCCGTGCTCAGGAGAGAGTCCACTTGAAGATTCTCTCCCTCTGCCCCCCACTCGCATACACTCTTGCGTGCACGTTCTCTCTCTCTCTCAAATAAATAATTTTTTTAAAAAAAGAAAGAGGTAATAACAATTAATGATCAAAAGAAACATCTAAGCTACCTCAGAGAGGTCAGATTGACCTGTAGTCTATTACAGGCTTCTCTTTTCTTATATTGGGAGTCGTGTGTTGCTTTATAGGGTTTTGTTTGCTTGTTTGTTTCCATTTCGGGGCTTAAGGAAGAACTTTCTGGTAAATTTCTTAGAGATGTATGATGCCATGCAATTGAGCTACTTTGACAGTGTTAATTTTGTTTTTTAACTGTGATACATCATATCTGTAAGAACCACTGCTTTATGTTGGTAACAAAACCAGCAAGATAATATCAATATCTTCTTTATTTTCTAAGAATCAATTATTTTATGGGAAAAGAGAAGATATTTCACCATTTGGGCACTTGTTTTGACAGCTGTTAAAAACAGACTCAATATTCAACCCTGTGAACTTTCCAACAATGTCCTATTTCCATTTAACTTGAGTTGTTAAGTTCAAACACAGATAAGATTTACAGAGTTACCTGCTCTACTCTGAAGCACCCTAAAGGTCCAAGATGTTCTAGATTGTCTTTTTATAAGAGAAATAAATAAAACAAATACACAAATAAATTAACATTTCTGACAATAATGCTTTTCTTCTCACTAAATTTTCCATTACTTCCTCTCTATTCTTTCAATCTACAAATTCATTGCATCCTTTCTCACACCACATTCAGCTTTTCAGACTTAAGTTCTGTAGTTTACTTCTACTAAGTCTCCAGTAGTCTATCAGTGTATGCTTCACTTATTTTTCATTATCATCCCTAAAATATCCATCTACTCTTCCTACCCTGGAGGTTAGTGATGATGTTAAGATCTTTTATACTCTCAGTATCTCACTAAGAAGACTCCCTATTCCTTTCTAATTAACATGCTGACTTTTGTCTTGTGCCTCACCTATCCAAATTAAGGCAAAGTACTCCACCTCAATATATGCATGAAAATATCAAAACTTATCATTTTGACTGAGCTTGAATTCTATTCCAATATTACCTTTCAGCAATAGGAAATAAGCATTGGAAAATAAGTATTTCTCATAACTGAACAGTAGATCTGCTATATATTCTCACAAGGCAAAGAAAAACAATTCCATAAAGCACGGAGAACCAATTGCCAGTTGTTAAAATCAGAACACACTGATCACACTGTTAATGGAAAATGTTGTTCATGTCTGCAACAAACTCATTTAATATAACCTCTAAGTTTGGTACCTCAGTCTCCAAATTATGTTCCAAAAACTGAAACAATTCTCAGTATCTGTTTACATGCCAAAAGCGACCTGGTGATTTACTCTCTACTATAATATTGACCAGTATAGACAATCTTGGTGAAATAAACTATAAGAAATTTTCAAAATTTCAAAACTATCTGCCCAAATAATCACTTAAATTTTGACCCATACAAATAAAGGCATTTAACTCAGTTATTCTCCTTATTTCATTCTCCTCTCAAAGCCCATCTCCTTCTCAAAGCCTTCTCGTGACTAATAATTATCTTGTCACTCCTATGTATTCTTTGTACATTTACTTTATCAGAACAGTAAAACAGGGGCACCTGGGTGGCTCAGACGGTTGAGCGTCTACCTTTGGCTCAGGTCATGATCCCAGGGTCTTGGGATCGAGCCCCACATCGGGCTCCCTGCTCCGCAGGAAGCCTGCTTCACCCTCTCCCACTCCCCCTGCTTGTAGTCCCTCTCTCGCTGTGTCTCTCTCTGTCAAATAAAAAAATAAAAATCTTAAAAAATATATATATATATAAAAAAACATAGCGCCTAACGGTTCTTTGATTTTGTTTCCGTTGGTTTTTTTTCCCCTTAACTTAGATACAGGCTTCCTGAAAGCTTGGTACTTGCCTTTAAATTCTTTTCTAATATTCCAGTTATCACCCAATAAGAGATCCCCTGCACAAGCTCCACTTGCCTTCATTACAGAATTACTCAGCCCCTACTGGCTCTACTCTGGAAGTTCTACACCTGTGGATAGGTTAAAGAGCTCTGCCTCTGTTAGAAATCTTTTAGTTGCAAGTGGGGGAAATAATTTCAAATTGGCTTAAACAAAAATGTATGTACTATTTAAATGAAAAGTCCACATCAAGTAGTAACTTCAGCTGTGGCTTTATTCAGGACTTGGACGTTATCACCAATTTTCTGTGCTGCTTCTGAGTTGACTCCATTCTCAGACTCCCTACAGTGGCTCCTGCAACTTCAGGCTCCCATAATCATCACATGTCGGCTGCAGCTAGGGAGAGAGTCCAACAAAACACAAACAAAAGTTTGGATTGAGTCTTCTTGGTTGAAATTGGCCAGATTGGTGGTGCTGACTGGCTTGGCTTGGGTAAGACCTCCAGCTAGACTGTCTAGGGGTAGAGGCAGCTCTAACCCAAAGTTTGTGGGCCAAGAGGAAGGTAGAGTGGCCTCCAGGCAAAATTGTGCTGGGGGTGCGAACACGGACATGGAAGAACAAAATCAATTCATAGCTACTTGTAGTCCTGCAACCACTTTTGACTTTTAGGGAATTTGTTATTATTTTTCCTAGAGGTGAGTATGGTCAGAACAGTAATCCTTTTATGGGATCTGTATTATGCTGCCATGATGTTCCATAATGGCAAACACATTCTACAGAACTACCAAACAAAATTCTTAGTTGTTCTTCCAGAAACAATTTCCAAATTTGTTTAACATAAAAAATGGCAGATTTACTAATAGTGTATCTAAATTTCTACTGTTCTTTAGTGTGCTCTTCTCAAGCTTTCAAAATAACAAAATCATGAGTTTTTTTATTACCTTCTTTTGGCATTATGAACAACTGTTACACCATAGATAAATGTCTTCTATTAATTTATAAGGTCTAATTTTTTGTATCAGTTGTCGCTAATTAATAGTTCTAAAATAGTTCCTGGAGTTAACAGTTCTCACCTCATGATTTTAGTTATTTTGAACCTTTTAAACATGGCACTAAAAGCTCCCCGTGGCAAGGAGGGACGTGTAAAAAGTCTGTTGTTAATGTATCCCCTGTTCCTATCAAGAGGGCCATTCCTTTTAGCACTTCCAAGCCAGGTAACTGTGTTCTCCAGTGTCACTGTCCTTTTCTCTTTTATAAGCACTTGAGAAACACGTCAAATTTCATTCTCTCATTTCCTCTCCCTCTTCCTTCCCTTTAAATATTTTGGTAGAAAACGAAATTTTCCAGAAATACATTTGGATTTATTTATCCATTAGAACTGTATCTTTGCATACTGTGGAATATTTTTAAGTAACATGAAGGGTTCTTTTAGTTTACTGTTTTTTTGGTTTTTTGGCCTCTTGTCAATTTCTTCCCACACTTACTCCTTTCCATAAAGTTGACTTTTTTCCTATTCAGACTTCTGTCAGATTTTTACTTGTCTTCTCTTCTTCCCCTTAAGGCATGTTAGTAGCTTCTTAAAGATGCCTTCTATAAACAACTCTTCCAAGGACTAGGATACTGCTTAAACCTAAAACTACCATTTTAAAATTATTTTTGTTTTTATGTACACATCAAAAATGCAAACTGAAAGAAGCAGTCATAAAATAAAATATTCTTAAGCTTATTAATATTCTATATTTATATATACAAACACTGTGAGTCCCAAAATAGTAATTTAAAGCACTGGATATTTTTGTCTATTGATTTTAATTAAGTTTACTTTAGGTTCTCTGGATCTCAAGTAAGAGAGAAAGGAGAAATAGATGAAAACATCACAAGCAAGCTTTTTATCCCAGCTCTTGGGGGAAAAAACTAATAAGCCACCTCCACAGTGAATTTCTAGTGAATCATTAACCAGGGATTTGTTGCCTTGGTTACTGAGCCAGGTAGAGACTCCAGTAAAAAAGCAATGCGACCTATGAGCTCAGGAAACTGAAGAAGTGAAATTTCTGCATGATATTTGCAGTTTTTACAGAAAGAAATGAAGACAGTAAAAATATATGTTAAAATAAAAAGGAAAAAGAATACCTTGATTTTTGAACTAATGTTAAAGACATTTAAACACACACACACACACACACACACACTTGATAATAGCAATGGTGTGTGTTTGCTTGCAAGATTTTACAAAACATAGACCATTTCCAATATGAGACATCTCTCCTGGAAAACAAAGCACTTTGCTTTTCAGTGGTAACTAGACATTCTACCAGTAGAGAATATTTTGATAATAATAGATTTATAAGACAAGCATTCAGAAAGCAGAATAATTGAGTATATTTTACAGGCAAAATACCTCTGTGGCTTTTTCACTGACTTATAGGTGTATGGTTCTTTACATTATATTGTATCAAAATAAGAATCACGTAAGTATTGGTACCAAACCTAAAACCAAAGGCGAAAACAAGAGGCAGAATTTGAAAGCATAACTTCAAGCATCACCATTATCGTAGGTTGAAACCAGCTTTACTACTGAACTCAGGTTCACACTGAAAATGTTGGTCGTCTACCAACCTACATCCGGTGATGGCAGAAACTACATTCTCTATGATGGTTCATTTTGTTCTGTTTCTCTGGAGAACCCTGACTAATACAGTATCCAAGCCCTACTTCTCTCTTTCCATGCCAGTTCTTCAGGCCAGTCCAGTTTACACAAAAACAACCCAATTAAAGAGTAAAAGATGGACAAATTCACAGCTGTTCCATGGATGAGAATGAGGCATTTAATAAGAATTAAATTCTTAAATTTACTTCTTCAGTTCATAAATTCTGCCAATAGTTAGTGATAACCAGGCAGCATGAGAGAGCCAATAGGACAGAGTTTCTGGAGTCAGTTGGCCTGGGTTTGTATTCTAGCTCTACCAATTACTGACTGGGTGGCTCTGAAAGTACAAGTGTCTGAGCCCTGGTTACTCACCTATGCAATGGGAACACTCATACTCCAGAAGATTGACTGTTACCAAAATTCGGTGAGATAATACATACAAAGCTCCTAGCTCAATAAAAATGAGTATCTTTATTTCTTCCTCTTTCCCACATGGAAAACTTCCATTTTTCATTTAAAAAAATCAGATTTCCTGAAATGCTTAAATTTGGGATTCTAAAATTTAGAACATTTTCCACACACATCCTTTAAGAGCTATTTTTTAAGTGCAATATTACTGTTGGCTCTCTTGGTCTGGAACCTTCCTTCAATACACATAAACAAATTCTCTGACACAAAACTGGAAATAAAAGTTAAAAGGGTAGACCTAATGCTCAGATTGTGGTGTAAATTCCTAAAGTATGCACTTTGTTTAAGCCATGCCCAAACTTGAATGCGGTCACATAGGGCTCACACCTAATCTTACAGCCCCAAATATGCAGCATTCATGATCAACATATATTCTCAATCATAAATTGCTGAGTTTACGATCTTCCCACCCTCCTCCTATCTGTAATTGCAAATTTTCTTTTACCATTATGAATCCAATTTGGGAAGTTAACTTACTTTGTTTGAGCTTAGTGCTGGACTAAGTTAAGTAAGGTAAATGTTTGGCATCTGTGGTTTATTGCAAATTCTACAGAAGGTGCTAAGATTTGCTTTATTCCCAATCTGGCCTTATTTAGGTCTTACTGCCTTTATTTCCTATCAAAGCCCTTAGATGCTTATTATTTGATGTTTCTTTATCTTTTATCTTTCAAAGACAGCCAAATCCTAAGATATTTAAGTATATTACACAGATTTCAAATTTTTTAGAGTTCATTTTTAATAAGAATTATCTTACTGGTAGCAATAACCAAAAGGCAAAAATACCACTGGGGCTTTAAATTATGTGCTTAATAAAACTTTCTTTTTCTTAATTTATCTATTACTCAAATAGCACATTATATTTAATATACAAGAGATTATTTTTAAATATTAGCCAATAAGATTAAAGACTTGTTTAATAATAATATTTGAAGGTATCAATTTTACAAATAACATTTTTATTCTATAATTCCCTATGTTTTCATGTATAAGTCTGTTATATGGACATGGTCTTCTGGCCTATTTTATGTCAGGTCCTGAAGTAGATATAACAAACAATATGACATGGTTCCTGCTTTCAAGGGGTTTACAGTCTCCCAGAAGGGACAAGCATGTAAACAAGTCATTATTATACTGTATTAGCCAAAGTTCCCAGACAAAATAGCTTGAGGCAGGAGGAAGCTCTTAAGATTCATCTGAAGCAAAGAGTTCCCCAGGGAGCAAAAGTAAGGAAAACTATAAGTAGAGCTGGAAAAATGGGAAGCAATGCAAAGTGATACATTACTGGGCTGGTAACTCTTTCACAATAAACCCTAAAAAGACAAAGCTGGTCACTGGTAGTGCTTTTGCTCAGCTACTCAGATGTCCACTAGGGACACTCAGCTTAGAGAAAGATATCCCTGGGAAGTAAAGAGGGGATACAATAAAAGATAACAGTCTGGCCTGGTAGTTCTCAGAATGGTTCACACTGTCCAATATAAGCTTAAGCCTATATAAATGTGTGGACTATCTTTCTCTAACAAGAAATCTCACCTCCCCTGGGAGCAGTGGGCTAAACAAAGGATATGATTCAGAAGAGGAACCAATAAACCCATTAACTGTTACCCTCAAACATGTCAGAAATTTCAGAGTCAGTTTCCAATGGCAGAAATTAATAGTTGACCTGTTTCCCCTTCTATGACAGGTGGCACTCTATTGTGGCTTGCCCTTTGCCCTCATGACTTTTTATCCTCTCCCAGATAAATTCCCCCAGAAGAGAAGATAAGCAAAGTCAAATATACGGGTGATAACCAGTCTAAGATTTTTGTTTTTATGGTGCTATGATTTAATATAAACTATAGCTTTCAGAATTCAGCCTCCATATAGACTGCTGATGAGAATTCAATTTATGAATCCATCTAGTCAGTCATTTTCTCATTCTATGGGTGTTAAAGTATAAGCAGATAAGCAAAAAATTTTATATATTGATATCAATTTTTGTGAATACAAATTATTTCATTCTGAACACCTACCTGTGTCTTCTCCATGAAAATAGAGGTCTTAGATTTCTAAAATCTGTTTTGATTCTTTTCAGCAATTCATACATACTTATTAGCCATCTATATGCTTTTTACTGCTGTAGACATTATAAGTGGTTCCAAAAATTAACCTCTCCCTTTATAGAGCTCACTATTTGGTTAAAGAGACAATACAGAATAAATATATCAAGGACAGAAGTTGCTATGGAGATTTGTTAAGCCAACACATACACCTAAAACAGTTAATAATTATAACTATAGAAGGTAAAGTATAAAAAACAGACAATTGTTAAAATAGTTTGAGAAGAGAGAAATGAATGTTTGAGAACTCAAAGAAAATTGATAGAGGAGGTAGTAAATAAAATTTTAACCTGAAGAATACCCAGACCTTAAATATGTAAAGCAGAAAGGGAAAGAACAGCCTACTTACAGTGAAATAGCATGAGCAAAGGAACACAGAGAGAAGTAAGCATAGCAAGTTCTCAGGACAATGGGGGGAAATAAGAAGAAATCTGGTAGATCAAACGGTAGTGGTTGGGGAGGAACAGAAAATAAAACCGGTAAGATGGCAGAGAGAAAGATTTGAAATTCCAATACACCATGGCATGGATTTTTAAATACACATTAAATCCTATAGCTTAATTCTCCAGCTAACTTTGTTCAACCTTGCTAACCTTCCAGAAATCCAAAATAAAATTACTAATGGGAGAAATCTCGATGAAGATGGCAGAAAAGATCCTAACTTACCAATTCCTACAGACACACCAAAACCACAACTACAGTTGACCCTTGAACATCACAGAAGTTAGGAGTTTCAATACTCTGCACAGCCTAAAATCCATGTATAATTTTTGACTCCCAAAAACTTAACTACTAATAGCCTACTGTTGACTAGAAGCCTTACTGATAACATAAACAGATGATTAACACATATTTTATATGTGATATGTATTATATACTGTATTCATAAGTTATTCTAAAGCTAGAAAAAAATTGAGAAAATCATAGGGAGAGAAAAAACATTTACAGTAGTTTACTGTACTTATCAAAAAATTCAAGTATAAGTGACACATACAGTTCAAACCCATGTTATTCAAGGGTCAACTGTACATATAGAACAACACTCTCCAAGAACAACCTGAAGACTAGCAGAACAGCTCTTCCACAACTAAAGGTGTAAATAAAAAGACACACTGAGAAGGGTTGGAGGGGAAGAGATGTAGTCTAGTCAGGCCTTACACCCCCAGATGGCAACCCACAAGTGTAAGGGATATCTCAAATGCGAAGGTCCTCCCTAAGGAGCAAGAGGTTCAAGCCCCACATTGGGAACCCTAGCTCTAGGGACATGTACCAGGAGGATGAGCTTTGAAAATCATCAGGGCTTAATTTGAGGATAGTCAGAGGACCACAGGAAACCAAGACTATACTCCTGAAAGGTTCATACACAAATTCAGTTGTTCTGAGACCCAACATAAAGGCAGCAGTTAGAAAAGCACCTGGACCATACATAAAGGAGATTTACTGACTGATGTTAGTATATGTACCAGAGGGGCAGAGATCTATAGAAACTACCATGGACAAAAATGCTAACAGGCTTTCTCTCTCTTTCTCCTTTCTTTCTTTCTCTCTCTCTCTTTTTTCTTCCTTCCTTCCTTCCTTCCTTTCTCCCTCCCTCCCTTCCTCTTTCTTTCTTTCTTTCTTTCTTTCTTTCTTTCTTTCTTTCTTTCTTTCTTTCTTTCTTTCTTTCTTTCTTTCTTTCTTTCTTTCTTTCTTTCTTTCTTTCTTTCTTTCTTTCTTTCTTT